>NW_026562433.1:3310000-3312373 GCF_027474105.1 Poeciliopsis prolifica
GTGTTCCGCCAACTGACATGCACGAGCTACATACACAACCACAAATGTACTATTTAAACTGGAAAATAAAAGATAAGAAAAACTTACCAAAACAAGGTTTTGAATGTTCCGCTTTGGTTTTTCGGGTCTAGCATCTTGATCTACTTCTCTTTGGAAAGTCAGAAAGCCGCTCGGAGTGAACTCCGCTCGCGTCACGAGAACAACTTCAACAACGGTCGTTGAAAATGACAAAAATATATCTGTATATATCCGGTGATATCAATTCAATTCGTGAATGTCTTTCTGGGCCGTGCTGTGTGCCCTCCCATCACCCCCTTGTTGTTGTCTCGTCTTTGTTACCAGCGCCGTTTGTGAGCGGATCGGACGGGAAGGAGGAGAGAGGAGCAGGAGAGCAGCCCCCACCCGCTCTTCCCGAGGTTCGAACCGACAAGTCATGCGCAGTGGAACTAACTGCTTCCGGTGGAGCGCTTCAAAATAAAGTCTCCGGAAGTGGTTTCAGAAATAAAACGAATGTTTGCTTATGCCTAGACAAGTGTTTGCCTGTCTTTGCCTCAGTTTGTTTGCTTAGTGCAGTGCTTCTCAAATAGTGGGGCGGGCCCCCTTTGGGGGGCGCGGTGCGATACTTGGGGGGGCGCGTGTGATCCTGGGAACAGGCTTTTTTTTTTGGCCGTACTAGTAGAAAGTGTAATTGCGCACAGTAGGCGGCAGTGGCGCTCTCATTGTTACTTCTGTCACGTTTGCGACAGTGCAACATTTTACGACTTACAAGAAACAGGTTTGCCTTGGTTAGCAGTGTTAAGTCAACAAAAAGCTCCGACTGCGTTCTGTCTATGGCCTCCGTTATTCAACAACCCCCAACATGAAAAAGTTTTTAACAGGGATGAAAAGAAAAGCGGAGAGAGACAAAGATAATGAGACAACAGAAAGTCAACCGAAAGCTAAGAAGAGGAAATACGACAAATCTTATTTAGCGCTTGGCTTCACTGTGACTACAGTTGGAGAAGAGGAAAGACCGGTGTGTTTGCTGTCTAAAAATGCTCGCAGCGGACAGCATGAAGCCAAATAAATTAGTGCGTCACTTAAATACGTTACATCCCAATCACGCCGATAAGCCGCTAGAGTTTTTTCAGCGAAAACGTGCTGAATATTGCCAACAGTCATCCCGCTTTGTGAAGGCTACTTCAGTAAACCATCGAGCGCTGCTAGCATCATATAAGGTGGCGTACCAAATTGCGCAGTGCAAAAAGCCCCACACCATAGCAGAGGAGCTGATACTGCCTGCAGCAGTAGACATGGATTTATTTATTTTTAATTTCAGGCATTGATGCACTTAAAATCTTTTCTGTTGCAGACTTAAAACACAATTTAATAAAGTTATTCTTTGTAAGTTTGACCATATGTCTTTCTTTTTTTCTTTAATGTTAATAAGGAAAAAATGTTATGCAGAGATGGATAGTCACGGTGGGGAGTGGGGGACGCGAATAGTTTTCTTGCTAGGGGGGGGCGTAACGGAAAATAATTGAGAAGCACTGGTCTAGACCATGGGAAACAGCAAGGTGGAGGTTGTGGCCAAAGCAGTTGAGCCATGGCCAGCCAAGGTTTCTTATTGCAGTGACAATGTTAGCACCATTGTCTGTTGTAATGCAGACCAGTTTGTCTTCATCCAGTCCCCAGTCTGCTAAAGCAGATTTCAGGTTTCTTCCAGGATGTCAACAGTATGGTTATCTGGGACATATCTGGTGTCTAAACATTTAGAGTGCAGGGTCCAGTCAGCAGCTATATAGTGAATGGTCAAGCTCATATAAGGGGTCATATTTGAACTTGACCACATATCTGACGTAGCAGAGTAAAATGAAATGTCTTTTATCTCCTTCAGTACGTCGTCTTTAATACTGTGGTACAGTTGTGGAATTGCTGTTTGTGATATGTATGTTTTTCCGGGGATTTTGTAATGTCTATCAAATGTTTGCAACATTTTTCGAAATGTTGGCTTTTCAACTATATTAAATGGGAGCATCTCTTTAGCAATTAATCGAACTATGCTGTCTGTGAGCTCGTTCCACTTTGCGCCGTCCTTTTTGTACGCTATTTCTCGATTAATTGCTTCAAAGACAGTGGACTGTCGCGAACTTAAAGACGGACACGGGCCACCGGTTGTATTTTTTGTCCCCAGCCTTAAAAACTTTGCTGGATGGTTGTGCTTTAGGTGCACGTGCAAGTTGGTTGTATTGTTGCTCTTAGTTGCTACTGTTTTATGACAAATGCGACATACCGGCTCGCAAAGGTTCAGCGGTTCGCCTCGGTCATTTGGTTTGAATCCGAAATAGTCCCACACTGCTGCAGTTGCGTTCGGCTTTGAAACCGGTTCCATTT